>NC_142103.1:55578016-55610401 GCF_054644295.1 Miniopterus natalensis | reverse complement strand
AAAAGAAACTGGGACATTTGGGGAGGAACTAACATGCTTGAATTCTGGGTGAGTGATGGAGGGTCAGCTTTCTCCGGGACAGAAGAGCTGGAAGAGGCCATGGCTCATTTGGTGAGCCCTCTCCCCAAAGAGAACACAGGCAGGCACCATTTGAATCTCCAGCACCTGACTCACACCTTTGGCTCCACCCTGGTTATTCCCAGAGACCCTGTCCCTCTCTACTTGCAAGCTCACCCAAGCCATTTCCAATGGTTTTTCTATGCAAGTGGCCTCTCAAGTACTATGCTTGGGACTTTCCTAAAATCTCTCAAACAAGCAGCAGTGTGCCCCATATGGGTTGATAAGTGGCCCCAGGCTTAGCTCTAGTGGGAACCTGAACTGGTTCATAGCTTTGCCTCTACTGGACACCTCCAAGCTGCACAAGTAGCAGCCAACTATGGATTGCGGGGTAGCTCATGCTGCGTGGCCCTGAGCAAGGCACAGGCAGAGGCTGACTTTGCACCTCCCAGGAGGCCCCAGAGACTACACCTGGTGGTCAGACGCCCGTGCTGGATTACAACCCTGCCACATTCACGAGTGACACACTCAAGGGGCGCACTTGGTGAACACCAAAGCTCCACTGAAGTAAATCCCCCTCCATAGGGGTGTCTCCAGCACAGAAGCTCTTCGGCTGTAGTTGCAGCTGGTCCTCACAGCTGATTGACCTGGAGGTCAATTCCTTCCAGTGACAACAGCAACAACCAAGGCTCAACTACAACAGGACAGTGCACACAGGCCACAGAGGGAAGCACCTAGAAGGCTCAGCTCAAGTGACTGGGGAAGCTGAGCCACTCTACAAGTTCCAGGAGACATAGCAGCTCTACCTAATACATAAAAACAAAAACCAGGAAGCAGCCAAAATGTAGAGGCAAAGAAACATGTCACATAGGAAGAACAGAAAAAATCTCTAGAAGAGGAACTAAATGAAATAGAACCAAGCAAGCTAACAGATACAGAGTTTAGAATAATGGTTATAAGGATGCTCAAGGATCTTAATAAGACTATTAAGAAAACAAGTGAAACCATGGATGACATAATAAAGTACCAATCAGAAATTAAGGCTATATGAACTGAAAGGAAGAATAATTTACAGGGAATCAACAATATAGTAGAGGACGCTGAGAATCAAATCAGCAATTTGTAATATGAGGAAACAAAAATCACACAACCAGAAGAGCAAAAGGAAAAAAGAATCCAGAAATATGAAGATAGTATTAGGAGTCTCTAGGACAACTTCAAGCTGCCCAAATTTTGTATTATTGGGGTGCCAGAAGGAGAAGAAAGAGAGCAAGAAATTGAAAACCTATTTGAAAAAATAATTACAGAAAACTTTCCCTATGTGGGGGAAGAAATAGATTTATAAGTCCAGGAAGCACAGAGAGTCCCAAACAAGAGGAATCCAAAGAGGCCCACAGCAAGACACATCATAATTAAAATGCCAAAGCTGAAAGACAATGAGAGAATCTTAAAAGTAACAAGAGAAAAGCAGTTAGTTACCTACAGGGGACCACCTATATGGCTGTCAGCTGATTTCACAACAGAAACCTTGCAGGCCAGAAGGGAGTGGCAAGAAATATTCAAAGTGATGAAAAACTAGAGCCTACAACCAAGATTATTCTACCCAGCAAAGCTATCATTTAGAATTGAAGGTCAGATAAAGAGCTTCTCGGACAAGGAAAAGCTAAAGGAGCTCATCCCCACCAGACCAGTACTAAATGAAATGTTGAAAGGTCTTTTTTAAGAAGCTAATGAGCAAACAAATCTGACAAACTAAATAGATCCAGAGACATAGACGCTGCAACAGATGATCATATTTCAGAGGGAAGAGGGTTGGAAGGTGGGAAGAGATTAACCAAAGAAGTTATATGTATATATGCATAACCCATGAAAAGAATCAAAAATAAGGTCAAGGCTTGGGGAGCTGGTAGGAGCAAGGTGGAGGGGGTCAACTGAGGGGGGGAAATGGGACACCTGTAGTACTTTCAATAATAAAGATAAATAAAAAGTAAAATAAATTTTTAAAAATGAAATAAAATTTAAAAAAAGAAAAATGTAAAAGAAAAAAGCTGTGGTAGCAAAATATCCAGCTGGCATAGTGTACTGGTTGAGCATCAACCTGTATTCTGGAAGATCTTTGATTCCCTGTCAGGGCACCTGTCCAGGTTGTGGGCTGGATAAACAGTAGGGGGCATTCAAGAGACAGCCAATCGATGACTCTCTCATCATTGATGTTTCTATCTCTCTCCCTCTCCCTTCTGCTCTGATATCAATAAAGATATATTTTATAAAATAATAAATACCATATTGAGAGACAAGAAAGTTCATTATATAATACTAAAGCAATTGATCGAACAGTAGGGTATACCTTAGAGAAACATATATGCACCCAATATAGGAGCAACTAAATGTACCAAAAAAACCAAAAAAAACCACAAACAAACTTCTGGAGGACTTTAAGGGAGAAACCAACAACAACACAGTCATAGTAGGGGTCTTTAACACCCTACTGACTTCACTGGATAGGTCTCCCAGAGAAGAAAATCAACAAGGAAACAGTGACCCTAAATGACACACTAGATCAGATGGATTTAATTGACATTTACAGAACATTTCACCCCACAGCTACAGAATATACATTCTTCTCAAGTGCACATGGGACATTCTCTAAGATAGACCACATGTTAGAACACAAAACAAGTCTCAACAAGTTCAAGAAGATTAAAATCGTATCAAGCATCTTCTCAGATCACAATGGCAGGAAATTGGAAATAAACTACAATAAAACACTAAAAATCATTCAAACACATGGAGGCAAAATAGCATGTTATTGAACAATGAGTTACCACCAAGAGATCAAGGAAGAAATAAAAAACTTCCTGGAAACAAATGAAAATCAACACACAACAACCCAAAATCTATGGGACACAATGAAAGCAGTCCTGAGAGGGAAGTTCATAGCGCTACAGGCCTACCTCAAAAAACAAGAAAAACTTGTAGTACACTATCTAACCCTCAACTTAAAGACTTAGTAAGAGAACAACAAGAAAAGCCCAGAGTAAATAGAAGGAAGGAAATAATAAAGATAAGAGCAGAAATAAATGTCATAGAGACAAAAAACAAAGAAAGAAAAAAAGAAAGAAAAAGATCAAAAATATCAAGAGCTGGTTCTTTGAAAAGACAAACAATATTGATGAACCTTTAGCTGAACTCAAGAAACAAAGAGAGAAGACCCAAATAAACAAAATCAGAATACAGAGGTAAAATAACATATGACCCAACAGAAATAATGATTGTAACAGAACACTATGAATAACTATATACCAAAAGGCTGGGCAACCTTGGGGAAATGGACATATTCCTAGAAAAGTACAACATTCCAAAACTCAATCAGGAATAGTCTGAAAACCTGAATAGGCAGATAACTACTGATGAAGTTGAACCGGTAATACAAAAAACTCCCAGCAGACAAAAGCTTTGGTCTGAACCAGCATCGCAGGGAAATTGTACCAAACATTCAAAGAACTTCTATCATCCTCAAGCTATTTCAAAAAATCCAAGAGAAGAACACTTCCAAGCTCTTTTTATGAGGCCAGCATTAGCCCAATTCTAAAATCTGTAAAAACACTACCAAAAAAGAGAATTACAGGCCAATATCCCTGATGAACATAGATGCTAAAATCCTCATCAAAGTATTAGCAAATCACACCCAGCAATATATTAAAAGGATCATACATCATGACCAGGTGGGATTTATTCCAAGGATGCAAGGCTAATAGATTTGCAAATCAAGAAATGTTATACATCACATAAGTAAAATGAAGGAAAAAATCACATGATCATATCAATAGATGCAAAAAAAGCATTTGACAAAATTCAACACCTATTTTTCATACAAACTCTCAGTAAAGTTGGAATAGAGGGATCATAACTCGACATAATAAAGACCATATATGACAAACCTACAGCCAACATCATACGCAATGGTCCAAAACTAAAACCATGTCCCTTAAAAATAGAAACAGGACAGGGGTGTCCATTTCACCACTCTTATTCAACAGAGTACTGAATTCCTAGCCACAGAAATCAGACAAGAAGAAAACCTAAAAGGGGTCCACATTGGAAAAGAGGAACTGAAACTCTCATTATGCGCAGGTGACATGATATTGTACATAGAAAGTCCTAAGGACTCCACCAAAATTCTACTAGATTTAACAAATGAATTCAGCAAGGTAGGAGGATACAAAATTAACACCCAGAAATTGATGGCATTTTCATACACCAATAATGAACTCTCAGAAAGAGAAACTAAAAAAAAATAAATACCATTTTCCATTACAACAAAAAATTAAGATACTTAGGAATAAACTTAACCAAGGCAGTAAAAGACCTGTACTCTGAAAATTACAGGACTATGCAAAAAGAGGTAGAGGAAGGTATAAACAAGTGGAAGAACATTCCATGTTCATGGATTGAAAGAATTTTATTAAAATGTCCCTACTACCCAAAGCAATCTATAAATTCAATACAATCCCTATTAAAATACCAACAGCATATTTCACAGATCTAGAACAAACACTTCAAAAATTTCTATGTAACCCAAAAAAGCCCCCAAATAGCCCCATCAATGTTGAGAAAGGACAAAGTTAGAGGGATCACAGTACCAGATATCAAGTTATACTACAAAGCCACTGTAATCAAAACAGCCTAGTGCTGGCACAAGAACAGACATACAGATCAGTGGAACAGAACAGAGAACCCTGAAACTGACCCAAGCCATTACACTCAATCAATATTTGACAAAGAAGGCAAGAACATACAACGGAGTAAAGACAGTCTCTTCAATAAATGGTGTAGGAAAAATTGGACAGGTACATGCAAAAAAATATAACTAGCAGACCAACTTACACCATACACAAGAATAAAGTTAAAATGGAAAAAAGACTTAAATGTAAGATGTGAAACCATAAAAATCCTAGAAGAAAACATATGCAGCAAAATCTCAGACATCATTGACAGTAATATGTTTGCTGATACATCTCCTATGGCAAGGGAAACAAAGGAGAAAATAAACAGTACTACATCAAAATAAAAGGCTTCTACACTGCAAAATAAACCATTAACAAAACAAAAATGGAACCTACTTAATGGAAGAATATATTTGCCAATGACAAATATAAGTGGTTAATATCCAAAATATATAAGGAACTCATACAACTTAACAAAAGAAGACAAAAAATCCAATTATACAATGGACAATGGACCTAAATAGACAGTTTTCCAAAGAGGACTTTCAGATGGCCTAGAGACATATGAAAAAATGCTCAAAGTCACTAATCGTCAGAGAGATGCAAATTTAAAAAACAGTGAGGTATCACCTCACACGTGTCAGAATGTTTACCATCAACAAATCAACAAACAACAACTGCTGGCGAGGATGTGGAGAAAAGCGAATCCTGGTACACTGCTGGTAGGAATGCAGACTGGTGCAACCACTATGGAAAACAGTATGGAATTTCCTCAAAAAATTAAATATGGAGCTGCCATTTGACCCAGTAATCTCACTTGTAGAAGTATATCCTAAGAAACCTGAAACATCAATCAGAAAGAATTTAATCATTCCTACCTATGTTCATAACAGCACAATTTACAAATACTAAGATCTGAATACAGCTCAAGTGCCTATCAGTAGATGAGGATAAAAATGCTGTGGGACATATACACCATTGAATTCTATGCAGCTGTACAAAAGAAGGATCTCTTACCATTTGGGACACCATCGATGGACCTGTTAAATATTATGCTAAACGAAGTAAGCCAAAGACAGACAACTATCACATGATCTCACTCATATGTGGAATATAATGAACAAATTAAACTGATTAACAAAATAGATCCAGAGACAGAGAAGCATGGATCCTAGAAGGAAAGCAGGGGTTGGGTATTGGGTGGGGAGAGATTAATTAAAGAACTTTTATGCATAATTGCATAACCCATGGACATAGACAATAGTATGGGGAAGGCCTGCAGGTGAGGCAGATGTGAGGTTGATGGGAACAGCTGGGGGGAAAACGGGACATCTGCAATCCTTTCAACAATAAAGATAAAAATTTTTTTTAAATGTTGCTGCTCTTCCTCTTCCCCTGTGTAAAGAGAAGGGGATATTTCTCCAGTCACTGTGAGAAGCTGGTAGGGCTGCAGGTAATAACACTCATAAAAGTATGGGACTCCTCCTAGACTGAGCCCCCTTGGAATTTGTAACTCTCAAACGTTTTTCCACTGAATTTCCAGCAGTTAAGTTAAAGTTCAGGTTCTGCTTCCCTCGTCTTGGTTCTCACTGAGTTTTTCCTTTCCTGCATTTCTGCTCTGGTAAGATGTGTTTCTTTGTATCCATCTGTCTAGCTCTTTAATTTAGGAGGTCACTGGTGTCTTCTATGACCTCACTTCTCTCACAAATCTGAGAGAAGTTGTTGATTTTCAGGTTCAGGTTTCTTTTTCTTGATGTGTGGGTAGGAGAGACAACTTTCAAGCTCCTTACATGCCTAATGAATTATCTTCATTTTTAAAGTTAATTTGATGCATATAGGATTCTTGGTTGACAGACTTTTTTCTGTTATCACTTTCAATTTATCATTCCACTATCTTTACCCTACATTTTTTCTACTGAGAAATCAACAATTCATCTTATTGTAGATTTCTTGTGATTACTGTTTTACATCTTTCTGTTTTCAAGATTTTTTAATTTTTTGTGGCTTTCAACATTTTACTGTGATGTGTCTGCTATGAATCGTTTAGTGTTTGTCCTACTTGGAGCTTCTTGAACTTTCTGGATGTGTAGATAAATATATTTCATTAAATTTGGGAAGTTTTCAGCCATTGTTTCATTAAATATTCCTTCTACTTTATTATTTCTCTTATCTTTGTCCCCTACTCTCAATATATGCATGTTGGTACACTCAATGATATCCAACATTTCTGATCTCTTTGTGCTCTTGATATAGCATAATATCTTTTGGTCTATCTACAAATTCATTGATTTTTCTTCCAAGTCAAATATACTCTGGTGCCCTTATACTGAATTTCTTGTTTTCACTTATTATACTTCTCAACTCCAGAATTTCATTTGATTCTTTTTAATAATTTCTATCTCCTTGTAGATATTCCCTACTTAATGAGACATTGACATCATAATTTCCTTTAATTCTTTTTTATTCTGGTCATAGCATGACATAGTATGCTCCTTTGTTGGGAGAATCTGTATTCCTTTTTTGATACATATGTCCTCCTTGCTATGCACTTTTAAAGTTACTTCTGTTCCATCTTTGCTTCTTTTCCAATAACACATTCTGCAATTAGCCTTTAATTTTTTAGAGTTAATTTCTTTCATTTGAGGGTGGGGCCATCTATCTGTCATGTAGAAATTCCATATTTTTTGGTCAGCTGATGACATCCTTTCTTGGTTTCTACTGTGGACACTGTATTTTTTATTTTTTTATTGTGGTAAAATATACATAACATAAAATGTACCATTTTAATCATCTTTAAGTGTACTATTCAGTGGCATTAATTATACTTGCAATGCTCTGTAACCATTACCACTGCTTATTTTTTAATCTTTTCCATTATCCCAACAAAAACGCTGTAGCCATTATAAGTAATAACTTCTCATTTCCCCTCCTCCCAGACTCTGGTAACCTGTAATCTACATTCTGTTTCTACAAATTTGCCTATCCCAGATATCTCATACAAGCAGACTAATTTCATATTTGTCCTGGCATTATTTCTCTTAGCCTATTTCTCTTATCACAATGTCTTCCAGGTTCATCCATGTCATAGTACATTTCATAACTTCATTCCTTTTTATGTCTGAATAACAGTCCATTCTATATATACACAATATTTTGTTTATCTACTCTTCTTTGATGGACACCTGAATTCTTTCCAACTTTTGGTTATTGTAAATAATACTGCATTCACCATTGCCATACAAGTATCTGTTCAAGTTCCTTCTTTTAATTCCATTGGGTATATAACTAAGTGCAGAATTTCTAGGTCATATGGTAATTGTTTAGCTTTTGGAGGAGCCAATAAACCATTTTTTATTGGAGGAACACCATTTTACATTCCCATCAGCAATGCACAAGGATTTCAATTTCTCCAGATCCTCACCAACATTCATTATTTTTCATTTTATTGATAATAGCCACCCTAATGGGTGTGAAGTAGTATCAAATTGTGCTTTTGATTTACATTTCCCTAATGACTAGTGGTGGTAAGCATTTTTACATTTCCTTATTGGTCATTTGTGTATCAAGTAGTTTGCCCATTTTGTACCTAGGTTGTTTATTCTTGAGTTGTGGGAGTTTTTATAAATTCTTATTAATCCATTATCAGATATATGCTTTGCAAATGTTTTCTCTGCTTCAGTAGATGTCTTTTCACTCTCTTGATAGTGTCATTTGATGCATAAAAGTTGTTAATTTTGATTAGATCTAATTAAACTATTTCCCCTTTTTTGCCTGTGCTTTATAGTGTCATATCTAAGAAATTATTGCAAAATCTAATGTTGTGAGGACTGTTTCCTATTTTCTTCTAAGACTTTTACAGTTTTTGCACTTATGTTTTGTACTTTTAACCATTTTAAGTCAATTTTTGTTAAAATTCAACTTAATTATTGTGCAGATGAAGAGCTGGTTTTCTTTGGAACATTTATTGGAAAGACTGTCCTTTTTCCCCATTGAATGGATGGCATTCTTATTGAAAATCAGTTGATCATATATTTGAAGGTTTATTTCTGGACTTTATTCTATTCCATTGGTCTGTGCGTCTGTCTTTATGCTAGTCCATATTTTTTTGGTTACTGCTGCTTTGTAGTAACCTTTGAAATCAGGAAATGTGAACAAATAAGAAAATTTGCTCTTCATTTTTAAGATAATTTTGGCTAACAGGGGTCTCTTGAGGTTCCATGTAAATTTTAGGATGAATTTTCCTCGTTCTACAAAAAAAGTCACTGGAATTTTGATAAGGATTACATTGACTCCACAGATCATTTTGCATAATATTCTCATCTTAATATTAAGTCTTCCAATCCATGAATACAGGATGTCTTTGCATTTATTTCGTACTTTAATTTCTTTCATCAGTTTTTTTTACAGTTTTCTGTGTACAGGTCTTTTACCTGCTTACTTAAGTTTATTATTAAGTATTTTATTCTTTTGATGCTATTATAAATGTAACTGTTTTCTTAATTTCTTTGCTGAATTGCTTACTATAATATAAATGCAACTGAATTTTGCTTGTTGATTTTGTATCCTGAAACATTGCTAAATTTGTTTGTTCGCTCTAACAGATTTTTTTGTGAATTCTTTAGGGTTTTCCACTCAGAAGATAATATCACTTGTAAACAGAGATGATTTTACCTCTTTCTTTATGATGTGGATGCATTTTATTTCTTATCTAATTGCCCTGTCTAGATTTTCCAGTGATATGTTGAATAGAAGTGGCAAACATGAGCATCACTGTCTTCTTTCTGTCTTAAAGGAAAATATTTCAGTCTTTCACAATTTAATATGATGTTAGCTGTGGATTTGTTTTTAGCCCAGACACAGGGAAGGTGGGATCTGCTAACATTCACCATCTGTCAAATCTACCCAGAATATGTCTTCACTGGAAAGCTGGGAAGATGGGAAATGCCACTCAGTTTTCAAGCCAAGTATATCAGCGCTCTCACAACACAAAAGTGTGCCAGAAAGGGGATTGCACTCTTCATCAACTTTCTTGCCTATTTTACAGAAGTTGGGGGTAGGGAAATGGGTGGTGGCCTGATGCTACCACTCACTTAATATAAGCCTTCTGCAACACAGAGCTGTGGAAAATAGGATCTTCCTATTTTCACCATCTGACAAAACTATCCAGAAGAGCTGTTTGACTCCAGGGAACTTGGAGATATGGGGACTGCCTGCCACTCAGCTCCCAAATTTGCTAAAACAGTTCTTCCACAAGGCAGAGTGGTAGAGATATGGGTATAATGCCTAGCTTTAATATCAAGGCCTCCTACTGTTCTTACCTATTTTCCATAGATTTTGTAGAATAAATACTAATCAATCTATTGTAAGCCCTTTGATCAATCTGAAGAATATTTGAATGATTGCCCTTGCTAATGCTGACCAGCTTAACAGTTGCTCTCCAGGGGAGATATTTCCCTAAGTACTTCACATGGCCATTTGCCTTTCACTTTTTTGATGGTGTCTTTGACACACAAAAGTTTTTAATTTTGATTAAATCAAGTTTATTACTTTAAAAATTTTCTTCAACTTTTTGCACCATATTTAAGACGGCTTTGCCTAACTTAACACAGAGATTTACTCCTCTGTTTTCTAGTTGTTATAAAGTTTCACCTCTTACAATTAGGTCTTTGATCCATTTTGAGTTAATTTTTGTGCATGGAATGAGATAGAGTTTCAAGTTATCATTATTCTTTTGGATATCCAATTGTGTCAGCACCATTTGTTGTAAATGTTATAATATGAGTCTTCTAATTCATAAACAGGATATCTTTCCATTTATTTACATATTCTTTAATTTATCTTAGCAATTTTTTTAAATTAGTTTACAAATTTTTCACTTCTTTAGTAAAATTTAGTCCTAAATATTTTATTCTTAATTACATTGTGAATGGAATTGGTCATATTTTCTTTTTAAAAAAATATTTTTATTGATTTCAGAGGGAGGAAGGGAGAGGGAGAAAAACATCAATCGGCTGCCTCCTGCATGCTCCCTACAGGGGATCAAATGCAAAACCCGGGCATGTGCTCTGACTTGGAATTGAACGTTGGGCAACCTTTTTCTGCATAGGTCAATGCCCAACCAACTGAGCTACACTGGCCAGGGTACTTTATCCTATTAATATAATGTACTATCACCTTATTTTTGTGTTACTGGCATAAATCCCACTTGGTCCTGATATATAATATTTTTCGTATGTTGGTATAGATTCAGCTTGCTAGTATTCTGTTGAGAATTTTGTGTTTATATTTATGGTATTATTTTTTTCTTTAACTGTTTGGTAAAATTCATCATTGAAGCCATCTGATGCTGGGTTTTTCTTTGTGGAAAGATTTATAATTACTAATTCAATCTCTTTCTTAGCTAACTCTCTGATTTTGTTTTGTCCTCACAGAAAACTCTAGCTGGTATTGTTGCTGATCTGGCCCACTGTAAATGAGCTGAATATAATTTCCATTGGCTGTTAACTTATGTAGTTGAACAGGTAGAATAGTTTCTTCTGTTGGTGCTTTGGAAACCATTTCAAATATAGTCTGATTTGTAAATCATTTAATTTTAAAGAGCAGTTTTAAACTGTAACCATGCCCACTAACCTTTTTATCAGAAACCTTACAAAACTCTTCAAATAAGAATAAAAATGCTCAGTAATATTTTACTGTAATGTTTTAAAGGTTTTGCAAACTTTTCTTACTCCCTACAAAACATAGGCACTCCAAATGGAGAAACTCAACCTCTGTCCTCTGTTTACTGCAGTGCCACTTGTCTTGTTTATATTTGTCCCTCTAAATACAAGATTTCTCACTGACTATTTTTAACATGTTCTTCTCAGTGGAAATTCCGATATATGTTGGCTTCCTTTATTGAACCTGTAGATCTTGACCGACTACTGCAGGCCAGGCATTGTGCTAGGAGCTATGATAGGAAAATTTTTGGTGAGAAATCAGATTAGCTTGACATATTATACATATATTTAAAAAGTAACCCTGTAGAAAAGTATATGAAAATATAGATTAGATTCATAAACAGACTTCTGGCAGTATTAGTAATGTTTTCACAGTAATTCTGTGAATGGGCTCACAACATGGAGTACTTTGTACATATTTCATTTTGAAATGAATATATTAAAATCTCACATATGGGAGTGTGTATGTGTATGTATATATGAAGGAGGGAGAGAAAGAGATTTTATTATAATACTATAATAACTACCCAAAATATTGCTCTTTTTTTGGGAGTTTCTGTCAGTTAAATTGTTTTTTACTGATTACCAATAGATAAACAGAGGAGAAAATAATGGGATCTTACAAGTAAGCAGAAAAATATAGATACATCGAGTTTATAAAGTTCCTCAAGTCAGCCGACCAGTGTGGCTCAGAGGTTAAACATCAACCTATGATCCAGGAGATCGAGGTTCAATTCTTGGTCAGGGCACATGCCCAGGTTGCAGGCTCAATGCCCAGTAGGGGGCATGCAGGAGGCAGCTGATTAATGACTCTCTCATCATTGAAGTTTCTATGTCTCGCTCCCTCTCCCTTTCTCTCTCTGAAATTAATAAACTCATATTTTTTGAAAAGATCTTTTCAAAAAAAAGTTCTTCATGTCATCTTGTAACAAAGTTTTGATTCTTCCTTTTAGACCAGAAGATCAATTCAGAAGTTATTAGAATGGGAAAATAACAGATTATATCACAAGGTAAGAAGTTTAAGCAAAGAAATGCCCCATTTATATATTTATGTTAGTATTAATTTTTTTTAAAATGAGGATATTTTAAGCCACGAGAGAATGGATTAGAGAACTAATACTCATTTTTCAATGTATATTCTTTATGAGGTATTTTTAAATTCTATGTTGTGGAACTTGTACTTATTCATGGATTGTTTTCAGGGATTTATTCAAATATATAGGTGATATTTATTATAAATTGAATCAAATTCTTAACAAACTGTACTTTCTTAGCTTGCTTTACACTGGAAGTTGACTAAAAGAAAATGTGAAACTAGCAATATGATGGAATATGTAAGTATGCAGTTGTTTTCTAATTTAACTTTTTCGGATCCCATCTTAATTGTTACATTTTACTATATTTATCATTTGTCAAATCACCTTTCTATCTATTTTCTCCTCAGCCAGAACTTTTATCAGTTGGAACATAGAGGTTTTTTGTACCTTCTTTAGATGTGTAGCCAACATAAAATATCTTGAAAGGTAGCAATTATTCAGATCTTTTTAAAAAATCTCAGCTAGTGTGCTCAGGTGGAAATATTGCACAACTGTCCTGGTTGGTGTGGCTCAGTTGGTTGGGCATCCTCCAGTGCACCAAAAGGTTTCTAGTTTAATTACCCATCAAGGCACATGCCTGCATTGTGGGCTCAATTCCCAGTAGAAGGTGGGCAAGAGAGAGCTGATCAATGTTATGCTTTCACATCAGTGCTTTCTCTTTTCTCCCTTCCTCTTTCTCAAAAAATCAATAAACTCTTCTAAAAAAAGCAATGATTCCTGTAAAATAACTCACACAACATGATTGTGGCTGAGCCTCAGTTAGCCAACCTGAGAGGAGGGTCCTCCCATGAATGAGTCAACAACAATATAGACCTAATCAGAACAGGAGAGCCAAAGAACCCACAAAAGGAACACCCACAAAAGAGACATGCCTAGAGTATATAGCTCAGATGTATAAGGAAAGCACACCTCTGGGTCCCACTGGATATAAACTACAAAACCCCACCCCACAAGACTGGGAGACAGCACATATACCTAATAGACAGATACAAACACTAAGAGTTACTAAAATGAGGAGAAAAGAAACAACCTCCAAACTAAAGAAAAGGAAAAATTACCAGAAAAAGACCTTGATTGGGTGGAATTAAGCAAGTTATCAGAAATAGAGATCAGAGTAATGGTTATCAAGATGTTTAAGGAAACTACTGAGAACCACAAGAAACTTAATGGGAAGGTCCAGGAACTTAGTGAAATCTTCATCAGCATGAAAAAATATATAGATATGATAAATAAGAACCAGGCAGAAATGAAGAATACTATATCTAATATCAAGAGTATGCTAGAAGAAATTAACAGCAGGCTTACTGAAGCAGAGGATAGAATAAGTGAATTATAAGATAAGGTTAAAAAAAAACACTCAATTGGAATAGCAAAACCAGAAAACGCTTAAAAATCATGAGGACACTTTAAGGGAACTTTAGAACACCATGTAGTGAAACAACATTCGCATCACAGGGGTTCCAGAAGAAGAGGAAGGAGCAAGTGATAGAGAACCTAGTGGAAGAAATAATGACAGAAAACTTCCCTAAGCAGGTAAAGGAGAAAGCCACACAGGTTCAGGAAGCACAGAGGGTTCCAAACAAGAGGAACCCAAAGAGACCTACTCCAAAACACATCATAATTAAAATGACAAATGTTAAGGAAAAAGAGAGAATATTAACAGAGAGAAAAGGAATGACCTGCAAGGGAGACGCCATAAGGCTGACAGCAGATTTCTCAACAGAAACACTTCAGGCCAGAAGGGATTGGCATGAAGTTCTTAAAGTAATGAAAAGCAAGAACATGGAATCAAGATTCCTTTATCCAGCAAGGCTATCATTTAAAGTTGAAAGTGAAATAAAGAGCTTTCCAGACAAAAGGCTAAAGGAGTTCAGTACTATTAAATCTGCATTGCAAGAAATGCTAAAAGAACTGCTTTAAGAAGAAGGAATATTAAGAGAATGGTACATCAGCATAAACGTAAAACATGGCAATAAGTAAGTATATATCAATAATAACCTTAAATGTAAATGGGTTAAATGCTCCAATCAAAAGACATAGGGTACCTGAATGGATAAGAAAACAGGATCAAAATATATTATGTCTACAAGAGATCTGTTGAGAACAAAAGATTCATATAGGCTGAAAGTGAAGTAATGGAAAAAAATATTCCATACACATGGAAACAAACAAACAAAAAGCTGGAGAAGCAATACTTATTTTTAACAAAATAGACCTCAAAATAAAGACCACAACAAGAGAAAAAGAAGGTGACTACATAATACTGAAGGGATCATTCCAGCAGGAGGAAATAACCTCTATAAATATATATGCACCCAAAATAGGAGAACCTAAATATATAAAAAATTTCTTGGTGGACTTCAAGGGGAAGATTGACAGCAACACAGTCATAGTGGGGGAATTTAACACCCCATTATCATCATTGGACAGATCATTAAGACAAAAAGTCAACAGGGAAATAGAGACCTTAAATGACACACAAGTTCTAATGGATTTAATTGGCATTTACAGAACATTTCATCCCAAAACAGCAGAATACACATTCTGCTCAAGTACACATGGAACATTCTCAAAAACAGACCACAGGTTAAGGCACAAAGCAAGCCTCTACAAGTTGAAGAAGACTGAAATCATATCAAGCATCTTCTAGCATCACAGTGCCATGAAACTAGTGAATCACTATAAAATCACTATATTAACCACTATTTTAAAAAACCTCAAAAATATTCAAACACATGGAGGCTAAATAGCATGTTATTGAACAATGAAAGGGTTACCAATGAGGTCAGGGAAGAAGTCAAAAGCAGCCTCAAAAAAAAAATGAAAATGAAAAAACAACCCAAAATTTATGGTACACGGTGAAAGCAGTTCTCAGGTAAAAGTTCATAGCATTTCTAGCATATTTCCAGAAATAAGAAAAAGCTCTAATAAACCATCTAACACAACAACTAAAAGTATTAGAAAGGGAACAGCAATAAAAACTGCAAGGAAGTAGAAGGAAGAAAATAACAAAGACCAGAGGAGAAATTAATGACATAGAGACTAAAATAAGCAATACAAAATATGAATGAAACCAAGAGCTGGTTCTCTGAAAAGATAAGTAAGATTCATGAACCTTTAACCAGACTCACAGAAAAATGGAGAGGACCAAATAAATAAAATCAGAAATGAAAGAGGCGATATAACAAACCAACACAACAGAAATACAAAGGATCAACTATATGCCAACAGACTGAACAACCTGGGTGAAATTGACAAATTCGTAGACGCACACAACCTTCCAAAGCTAAATCAGGAAGAGGCAGAAAACCTGAATAGGCTGATAACAACTAATGAAATTGAAGCAGTAATCAAAAAACTCCCAGCAAACAAAAGTCCAGGACCAGATGGACTTACAGACGAGTTTCACCAAACATTAAAAGAAGAATTAACATGTATCCTGCTCAGGCTATTCCAGAAAATTCAAGCAGAGGGAAAACTCCAAAGCTTCTTATGAGGCTAGCATCATCCTAATTCCTAAACCAGATAAAGACACTACAAAGAAAAAAAATTAAAGGCCAATATTCCTGATGAGCATAGATGCTAAAATCCTCAATAAATTACTTGCAAATGGAATCTAGCAATACTTTAAAAAGATACACCACGACCAACTGGGATTTATTCCAGGGATGCCACACTGATATATTTGCAAATCAGTAAATGTGACACACCACATAAGCCAAATGAAGGATAAAAATCATATGATCATATCAATACATGCAAAAAAGAATTTGACAAAATCCAGCACCCATTTCTGATAAAAACACGCAACAAAGTGGAAATAGAGGGATCATACTTCAACATAATAAAGGCCATATGTGATACACCTACAGCCAAAATCATACTCATTGGTCAAAAACTAAAACCATTTCCCTTAAAAACAGGAATAAGACAGGGGTGTCAACTTTCACCATTCTTATTCAGCATAGTACTGGAATTCTTTGCCACAGCCTTCAGATAGAAAACATAAAAGGTATCCGAATTCTAAAGGATGAAGTAAAACTCTCATTATTTGCAGAGGACATGATATTGTACATAGAAATCTAAAGACTCCACCAAAGCACTACTAGACTTGATAATTGGATTTGGCAAAGTAGCTGGATGCAAAATTAACATCCTAAAATCAACTACATTATAATGAACTCAAAAAAGAGAAAAATTTTTTAAAATACCATTTAGCATTTACCATTGCAATTAAAAAAATAAGATACCTAGGAATAAACTTAACCAAAGATATAAGTGACCTGTACTGAAAAAACTACAGGACACTGAAAAAAGACATAGAGGAAGATATAAATGAGTGGAAGAATACACCATATTCATGGAATGGTAGAACTAATATCATTAAAATGTAAATACTACTCAAAGTAATTTTGGTTTCAATGCAATTCCTAGTAAAATACCAACACCATATTTCACAGAGTTAGAATAAATATTCCAAAAATTTATTTGGAACCAAAAAAGACCTTGAATAGCTCCACAAATCGTGAGAAAGAACAGAGTTGGAGGAATGACTTTACCGGATATCAAACTATACTACAAAGCCATTGTAATCAAAACAGCCTGGTATTGGTACAACCGCAGAAATATAGATCAGTGGAATGGAACAGAGACACCTGAAATAGACTCACATACTTATGGTGATTTAATATTTGACACAGGATGCAAGAGCATACAATGGAGTAAAGACAGTGCCTTCAATAAATGGTGTTGGGAAAATTGGACGGGTACATGCAAAAAAATTAAACTAGATCACCAATTTACTCCAAACACAAGAATAAATTCAAAATGGATAAAAGACTTAAATGTAAGTTGTGAAACTATAAAAATCCCAGAAGAAAACATGGGCAGTAAAGTCATGGACATCTCACGTAGTGGAATTTTCACCTATAGGTTTCCAAGGGGAAGAGAAACTAAAGAAAAAATAAACAAATGGGACTACTTCAAACTAAAAAGCTTTTGCACAGCAAAAGAAATCAGCCTCAAAATACAAAGAAACCTCATGGTATTTTAGAACATATTTGCCAAGGTTTTATCTGATAAGGGGCTAGTTTCCAAAGTGTACAAAGAACTCATACAATTGAAGAAGAGGAAGACAAACAATCCAGTTAAAAAATGGGCAAGTTACCTAAATAGACACTTCTCCAAAGAGGACATACGGATGGTCAAGAGACACATGAGAAAATACTCCACATCGCTAATCATCAGAGAGATGCAAATTAAAACCACAATGAGGTATCACTTCACACCTGTCAGAATGGCCAGCATCAACAAATCAGCAAATGACATATGCTGACAAGGATGTGGAGAAAGGGGAAACCTAGTACACTACTTGTGGGAATCCAGTCTGGCGCAGCCACTATGGAAAGCAGTATGGAGGTTCCTCAAAAAATTAAATATATAGATCGGAAGATGGCGGCACTGTGAGAAGCAGCAGAGCGCCCCTGTTCCCAGCCATGGACTCGATTTCCTCCTAAAATCCTATGTAACCAGCTTGAAAAAACCAGAGAAACATACCTAAGTGGACGGAGTGTGACTGGGGAGCACTGAAGAAACATCACAGAGTCTGGTAAGGGGGGGGGAGTAGGAAGAGGAGTCCCCCACTGAAGCCTGTGCTTGGCTCTGAGCACGGAGCCTTGGAGGCTGCAAAGCTCCTTCCCCTCAGGAGTATGGATGGCATCCAAAAGAGGGTATCTCACACCCGGCACAACAAGAGAGGAAAGAGCACCCCACGCACAGAACAGAGGGACCCAGGGGAGCGGTGAGTCCTGGAGGGGAAGGTGCCTTCCTAGGAAACAAAGCCTCTAATGGTGGGCGGTGCCTTCCTAGGAAAAAAAGCCTCTAGTGGTGGCTGCGACCAGCGTCTGGTGCTCGGGTGCCGACCATAGGAAAGGCTGTCGCAAGGTCTATGGCACCCAAGTGGTAAGGGACCAAAGGACTGCACTGAGCAACCGCACACAGGGACTCTCTGCCTCCCTGTGGGGCATTGTGTTGAGCCCCAGAAAGCGCTGAATCTGCATGCCGTGGGGGAGGGGAGGAGCCCTCCTGCCCTGAGCACCTGGTGCCGAGAGGCTGCGACCTGTGACCAGCCCTGAGGGGTGCTGCATTCGCACATGAAGCCATTCCAGCTTTCCTGAGACCAGAGATGCGGGAAGCTGCTTGGAGCTGACTTTGGGTCCCCTCCCGCTGGGTGCCTAGGAGCAAGGGCAGCGGGACCTTGCAGGGCAGACTTTCTGCCTGTGTGTTGCTTTGTGCCTTTGCAAGTTTGAACGCGGAACTGGTTCCCACCTTCCTGGCATGCACCGCATGGACAGACCAGCAGAGGCTGGGATTGGGGTCGGCACAGTAGATGGTCTGAGGGGCCGGCCTGGTGTGACCAGCCAACCAGAACTGAACAGGGAAGGGCGGAGCCTGCCGGCCCCTTCTGCAGCCGGGAGCATCGCCCCCAACAGGAAAGGGGCCGGTCCCGCTCACTGAAGCCCCAGAAATGTTGCAGGGCACAGTCCTGAGGGGAAAGGGAGAGCAGCTCACAGAGGACTTTACAAGAATAAGACTCTCGGGGACCATTGTTTGGGAACTGGAGGAAACACTGAAAACCCCTGCTAGGGCCTGAGCAGACAAAAGGCTCACCAGAATGTGTTCTAAGTCGAACCCACTGAGCCCAGGCTGCCAAAACGGCCCATACAGAAAAGGCAACTGGTTCAAATCAATCTGAAGCTGCAGCAGGACAGAACCTGGGGAACTAGAATCAGAGGACAGGCTAGGGACTGAAGAGCTGGCGGTGGAGAAGAGACTAACTCCCACAGAGTGATCACCTGACAGCGACACCTCTAAGGGGAGTGATTCCCTGGGCTACACTAGCCACCCTGCACCTTAAAGACTCTTCAGAAGACTCTGGAGTAAGACCAGGCAACTACAAGGTTGCAAAATAGCTGACAAGAGGAGGTGGTCCACAGCGAGCCTCAGATCAACCATCTACCTAAGGACACCAGAGCCAAACCTAAACTGCTCCTCACATTGGCTTATACACAAGTGCCTCCCAGGAGAACTGAAATCAGCTCACGAAACAGTGACCCTCAGACAACATGAATTACACAGAAAAAACTCACTTGATTGACTACCTTTTTTTCTGCTGTTTTTTTGTTTGGTTTGGTTTTGGGGTTTTTTTGGTTTTTCAGTTTTTTTGTTTGTTTTTTGTTTGTGGGTTTGTTTATTTTTCCTCTTTTTTCCTTAGCAAGAAGAGAAAGGGGAGAAAATTTGTTTTTTGTTCTTGAAATTTTAAAATAATTTTTTTAAAACATTTTTTAACTAAATTTGTTTTTCTTTTTTTTATAAAAGAATTTTGTCTTGCCTAGCTTGTTTTTAGTTTTGGTTTGGTTATTTGCTTTATTTTGTTCTATCCTTGCTTCTAATATCAAGACTTTCTTGATATCCCTGCTTAATGACTGGGACTTTATCATTATAACCAAGTTTACTGCTTTCCTCTATAGATTCCCCCCAATCTCTTACCAGACTCCCTCCCTGCCTGGGATTTATCTC
The DNA here is from genome assembly GCF_054644295.1 of Miniopterus natalensis. Taxonomy (NCBI): domain Eukaryota; kingdom Metazoa; phylum Chordata; class Mammalia; order Chiroptera; family Miniopteridae; genus Miniopterus; species Miniopterus natalensis. Next base: position 55,590,223 of record NC_142103.1, on the reverse strand, counting down.
TCTCCCTCCTCTCAATCCATTGGCATAATGTTTTCCCTCTTTTTCTTTTTTCTTTTTCTACTTTTCTTTCATTCTTTCATTATGCTCCCTTCTGTAGTCCTGTTCGATTGTTAGTTGCTCTTATTCTTGTTATTGTATTTTTGATTTCTCATTTTCAACTATTATCCTATTCCTATTCTCTCCCTTAATTTTTTGCTGGCCCTTTTTTCAGAATCTTTTCTCTGCTGTTATCTCCCAGTAGCTTCTCTATCTTTTACATTTTAGTTTATTATTATTTTCCAAATTTTCCCCAGTATTAACAATAATATACTTCCCTCTCTCTCTAAGCATTACTTTTCTTTCTCTCTTTCTTTTTTTATAAGCATTTTTTTTCATGTGTGTGTGTGTGTGTTCTCCCTTCACTCTCCCAGTACTATTTTCACGTGGGTTGTTTTCATTGTGACTGTCAAGATATTTTGTAACATACCTCTTGTTTCTGGAAATTTAGCTGTGTATTGTCCTGCCTTGCCAGCACCCGTACAACAGCTTACACATCTAGGTTGGGGCTGATACACAGTTAGCCAACCTGAGAGGAGGGTCCTCCCAAGGACTGATCAACAACAATCTAGACCCAACCACAACAGGAGAACATAAAGAACCCACAAAAGGGGCACCCACAAGAGGGACATGCCTAGAGCAAAGAGCTCAGAGGTGTAAGGAAAACACACCTCTGGGCTCCACTGGACCCACAAGACAAAATCCCATCCCACAAGACTGGAGGTCAGCAAATATATCTAATATATAGATACAAACAGTAAGACCTACCAAAATGGGGAGACAAAGAAACAACCCCCAAATCAAAAAAAAGGAAACATCGCCAGAAAAAGACTTTGATGAGATGGAGTTAAGCAAGTTATCAGAAATAGAGTTCAGAGTATGGATGATGAAGATGTTCAAGGAACTTAAGAATACACTACATCTAAGATGGAGGACCTTAGTGAAAACATGAAAAAAGAGATACATACCATAAATAAAACTCAGAAAGAGATAAAGAATGCTGTATCTGATATCAAGAATGCACTGGAAGGAATTAAAAGGAGGCTCAATGAAGCAGAGGATAGAATAAGTGACTTAGAAGACAAGGTAGAAAAAATCACACAATCAGAGCAGCAAAATGATAAAACACTTCAAAAGCATGAAGACAGTCTAAGGGAGATTTGGGACAACATGGAGCAAAACAAATTCGCATTATAGGAGAACCAGAAGGGGAGGAAAGAGAGCAAGGGGTAGAGAACGAGTTGGAGAAAATAATTATAGAAAACTTCCCTAAGCTGGCGAAGGAGAAAGCCACAAAAGTTCAGGAAGCACAGAGGGTTCCAAACAAGAAGGACCCAAAGAGACCTACTCCAAGACACATCATAATTAAATGGCAAATGGCAAGGACAAAGAGAAAATATTAAGGGCTGCAAGAGAGAGACAAGCAGTGACCTACAAGGGACCCCTCATAAGGCTGACAGCTGGTTTCTCAACAGAGACTCTTCCAGGCAGAAGGGAGTGGCATGAAGTGCTGCAAGTAATGAAAAGCAAGAACATGCAACCAAGATTGCTTTATCCAGCAAGGCTATTATTTAAATTTGAAGGTGAATTAAAAAGCTTCCCAGACAAAAGACTAAAGGACTTCAGTACCACTAAACCAGCATTGCAAGAAATGCTAAAAAGACTGCTTAAAGAAAAAGAAGGAATAGTGAGAGAAAGGTACATCAGCATAAAGGGGGAAAATGGCATTAAATAAGTTGATTTCAATAGTAACCTTAAATGTAAACGCAATAAACGGTCCAATCAAAAGATGAAGGGTAGCTGAATGGATAAGAAAACAGGACCCAAATATATGCTGTCTACAAGAGATGCACCTGAGAGCAAAAGATTCACACAGGCTAAAAGTGAAGGGATGGAGTAAAATATTCCATGCCAATGGAAAGGAAAAGAAAGCTGGAGTAGCAATTCTTATTTCTGACAAAATAGACTTCAAAATAAAGACCATAACAAGACACAAGGAAGGTCACTACATATTACTAAAGGGATCAATCCAACAGGAGGAAATAACCCTTATAAACATTTCTGCACCCAATACAGGAGCACCTAAATATATAAAAAATTTTGGGGGGAGGGACTTTAAAGGGGAGATTCACAACAACACAATCATAGTGGGGGACTTTAACACACCACTGTCAGCACTGGACAGATCATCAAGACAAAAAATCAACAGGGAAACTCAGACCTTAAATGAATCACTATACCTAATGGATTTAATTGACATTTACAGCACATTTCACCCCAAAGCAGCAGAATACACATTCTTCTCAAGTGCACATGGAACATTCTCAAAAATAGACCACCTGTTAGGGCACAAGGCAAGTCTCTACAAATATAAGAAGATTGAAATCATATCAAGCATCTTCTCGGATCACAATGCCATGAAACTAGAAATCAACCACTCTAAAAAAACTCAAAAATATTCAAGCACATGGAGGCTAAATAGCATGTTATTAAACAATGAATGGGTTACCAATGAGATCAAGGAAGAAATCAAACACTTCATGAAAAGTAACGAAAATGAACAGACAACAACCCAAAACCTATGGGACATGGCAACAATAGTCCTGAGAGGAAAATTCATAGCATTACAGGCCTATCCCAAGAAACAAGAAAAAGACCTAATGAACCATCTAACACAACAACTAGAACGAGAACAGCAAGAAAATCCCTGAGGAAGTAGAAGGAAGGAAACAATAAAAATCAGAGCAGAGATTAATGACATAGAGACTAAAAAAAAAAATACAAAAAAATCAATGAAACCAACAGCTGGTTCTTTGAAAAGATAAATAAGATTAGTGCTCCTTTAGCCAGACTCACTAAGAAACAGAGACACAGTACCCAAATAAATACAATCAGAAATGAAAGAGGTGATATAACAACTGATCCAACAGAAATACAAAGGATTGTAAGAAAATATTATGAGCAACTATATGCCAACAAATGGGACAACATGGGGGAAATGGACAAATTCCTAGAAGCATACAATCTTCCAAAGCTGAAATAAGAAGAGGCAGGAAACCTGAATAGGCTGATAACAACTAATGAAATTGAAGCAGTAATCAAAAACCTCCCAGCAAACAAAAGTCCTGGACCAGATGGATTTACAGGCGAGTCTTACCAAACATTCAAAGAAAAATTAACACCTATTCTATTCCAGAAAATTCAAGAGGAGGGAAAACTCCCAAACTCTTTTTATGAGGCCAGCATCATACTAATCCCAAAACCAGATAAAGATACTATAAAGAAAGAAAATTACAGGCCAATATCCTTGATGAACATAGATGCTAAAATCCTCACTAAAATACTAGGAAACCAGATCCAGCAATACATTAAAATGATCATACATCATGACCAAATGGGATTTATTCCAGGGATGCAAGACTAGTACAACATCCCGAAATCAATCAATGAGATACATCACATAAACAAAATGAAGGACAAAAATCATATGATCATATCAATAGATGCAGAAAAATCATTTGACAAAATCCAGCACCCGTTACTTATAAAAACTCTCAGCAAAGTGGGAAAAGAGGGATCATACCTCAACATAATAAAGGCCATATATGACAGACCTATAGCCACCATCATACTCAATGGGCAAAAACTAAAACCATTTCCATTAAAAACAGGAACAAGACAGGGATGTCCACTTTCACCACTCTTATTCAACATAGTACTGGAAGTCCTCACCATAGCCATCAGCAAGGAAGAAAACATAAAAGGTATCCAAATTGGAAAGGAGGAAGTAAAAATGTCATTATTTGCAGATGACATGATACTGTACATAGAAAACCCTAAAGACTCCATCAAAGTACTACTAGATTTGATAAATGAATTTGGCAAGATAGCTGGATACAAAATCAACATCCAGAAATCAATGGCATTCTTATACACCAACAATGAACTTTCAGAGAGAGAAACAAAAAAAGCAATACCATTTACCATTGCAATTAAAAAGAATAAGATACCTAGGAATAAACTTAACCAAGGATGTAAAAGACCTGTACTCAGAAAACTACATGACACTGAAAAAAGAAATAGAGGAAGATTTAAACAAGTGGAAGAATATACCATGCTCATGGATTGGAAGAATTAATATCATTAAAATGTCTATACTACCCAAACCAATTTATAACTTTAATGCAATTCCTATGAAAATACCAACAGCATATTTCACAGACCTAGAACAAACATTTTGAAAATTTATATGGAACCAAAAAAGACACCAAATAGCTGCAGCCATCTTGAGAAAAAAGAACAGAGTGGGAGGGATCACATTACCAGACTTCAAACTGTATTACAAAGCCACTGTAATCAAAACGGCCTGGTATTGGTGCAACAACAGGCATATAGATCAATGGAACAGAACAGAGACTCCAGAAACAGACCCATGCCATATGGTCAGTTAATATTTGACAAAGGAGGTAAGAGTATCCAATGGAGTAAGGACAGTCTCTTCAATAAGCGGTGCTGGGAAAATTGGACAGCTACATACAAAAGAATGAAACTAGACCAATTTTCACCATACACAAAAATAAACTCAAAATGGATAAAAGATTTAAATGTAAGTCACTAAACCATAAAAATCCTGGAAGAAAACATAGGCAGTAAAGTCACAGACATCCCACGTAGTGGACTTTTCACTGATATGAACATCTCCTAGGTCAAGAGAAACAAAAGAAAAAATAAACATATGAGACTGCATCAAACTAAAAAGCTTCTGCACAGCAAAAGAAAACAGCCTCAGAATACAAAGGAACCCCACTGTCTGGGAAAACATATTTGCCAAGGATGTATCTGATAAGGGGCTAATTTCCAAAGTGTACAAAGAACTCATAGTACTCAGCAAGAGGAAGACAAACAACCCAATTAAGAAATGGGCAAAGGGTCAGCCTTGGAGCAAGGCAAACGCACTTTCCTGCACCAGTCGTGGACCGCTGTGGGGCGGCCTGACCCCAGGCGCTGAGGCGGCTCACATACCATCCTAGAGCCAGAATTGGAGCTACAAGATGGCTGATCAGGATCCTGGGGGCATTAGTCCCCTCCAACAAATGGTGACCTCAGATGCTGGGGCTGTAGTCACCTCCCTCTTCACGACCCCCTTGGATGTGGTGAAGGTCCGCCTGAAGTCTCAGCGCCCCTCATTGACCAGCAAGCTGATGCCTCCCTCCAGACTCTGGAGCTTCTCTTACGCCAAAATTGCCCTCCTCTCTCCGACCCACAGGGAAGTGTCTCCTGTACTGCAATGGTGTCCTGGAGCCCCTGTACCTGTGCCCAAATGGTGCCGGCTGTGCCACCTGGTTTCAGGATCCCACTAGCTTCACTGGCACCATGGATGCATTTGTGAAGATTGTGAGACACCAGGGCACCAGGACCCTGTGTAGTGGCCTCCCAGCCACCCTGGTGATGACTGTGCCAGCAGCTGCCATCTACTTAACGGCCTATGACCAACTCAAAGCCTTCCTGTGTGGCCGAGCCCTGACCTCTGACTTCTATGCACCCATGGTGGCTGGTGCACTGGCCCACTTGGGCACCGTGACTGTTTTCAACCCCCTAGAGCTGGTATGGACAAAGCTGCAGGCTCTGCATGTGTCATACCAGGAGTTGGGTGCCTGTGTCCAAGCTACCGTAGCTCAGGGCGGCTGGCGCTCACTGTGGCTGAGCTGGGGCCCTACTACTCTTCGGGATGTACCCTTTTCAGCTCTGTATTGGTTAAACTATGAGCTAGTGAAGAGCTGGCTGAGTGGGCTCAAGCCAAAGGACCAGACATCAGTGGGCATCAGCTTTGTGGCTGGAGGCATCTCAGGGACGGTGGCTGCCATCCTGACTCTACCCTTTGATGTGGTGAAGACTCAGCGCCAGGTTGCCCTGGGAGCGGTGGAGGCTGTGAAAGTGTCGCCCCTGCACGCTGATGCCACCTGGATGCTGCTGCAGAAGATTCCCGCGAGTCTGGCACCAGGGGACTCTTTGCAGGCTCCCTCCCACGGATCATCAAGGCCACCCCCTCCTGTGCCATCATGATCAGCACCTATGAGTTGGGTAAAAGCTTCTTTCAGAGGCTCAACCAGGAACAGCTTCTGGGCCAGTGAGAGGAGCGAGGGGATGAGGGCCCCACCTCTTCCTTGGATGGGGTGGGATAGGAGGAGACTGAGCCAAGTGCCTTGTCCTCAGGGTAGGGGCCTAATTTTTCTTCCCTCTTAGCTCTGAGCCCAGGGGTACCAGCCCACCCAGGCCCCTCAGACAGCTTTTTTCCTGCTCATCCTCATCTGAAGCCCCAAGGATCATTACTTTTCCACCCAGCCCCCCAAGTTCAAGACCAAATCTGTTAACTCCTTCCCCTGCCTTCTCACCCATTTCCCTGTGTGTGTATGTGGTAGCTGAGCCTGCCTCCAAGGGCCACAAAACCCTGGGCCTGGCTAGTCTGAACCCACTGCTGTTAATTCATTGAGTGTAAAGATGATGAATTTCTAAAAAAAAATAAAAGAAAGAAAGAAAAAGAAAAAGAAATGGGCAAAGGTCTTAAGTAGACACTTCTCCAAACAGGACATACGGATGGCCAAGAGACACATGAGAAAATGCTCAACGTCAACGTCGATAATCATCAGAGAGATGCAAATTAAAACCACAATGAGGTATCACTTCACACCTGTCAGAATGGCTGCCATCAACAAATCAACAAATGACATGTGCTGGCGAGGGTGTGGAGAAAGGGGAACCCTAGTACACTGCTGGTCGGAATGGAGACTGGTGCAACCACTATGGAAAACAGTATGGAGAGTCCTCAAAAAATTAAAAATGGAGCTGCTGTTTTACTCAGTGATTCCACTCCTAGGAATGTATTCTAAGAATCCTGAAACATTCATCAGAAAGAATATATGTACCCCAATGTTCATAGCAGCACAGTTTACAATAGCTAAGATCTGGAAACAGCTCAAGTGCCCATCAGTAGATGAGTGGATAAAAAAGCTGTAGGACATTTACACCATAGAATACTACGCAGCTGTAAAGAAGAATCTTGTACCCTTTGGGTCAGTATGGATGGACCTGGAGAATATTATTCTAAGTGAAATAAGCCATGCAGCAAAAGACAAGTATCACATGATCTCGCTTATACATGGAATCTAAAGAACTTAAACAATGAACAGAATAGATTCAATGACATGGAAGCATAGATGAGACTGACGAATGTCAGGGATGGTGGAGTGCGGGTGGGTGGAGGGGGAGAGAGTAACCAAAGAATTTATATGCATATATGCTCAACCCAAGGACACGGACAATGGTGGAGAGAGGGACTGGGGAGGGGGAAGGGACAGGGTGGAACAGGTCATTGGGGAGAAAAAGGGACATCTGTAATATTTTAATCAAAAATAAAATTAAAAAAAAATTAAATATAGAACTGTCTTTTGACCCAGTGATCCCACTTCTAGGAATATATCCTAAGAATCCTGAAACACTAATCTGAAGGAATATATATGTCCCTAAGTTTATAGCAGCACTATTTACACTAGCTAAGATCTGGAAACAGCCCAAGTGCCCATCATTAAATGAGTGGATAAAAAAATCTGTGGGACATATACACCACAGAATTCTATGTAGCTGTAAAGAAGAAGGATCTCTTACCCTTTGGGACAGTATGGCTAGATCTAGGAAATATTGCGCTAAGTGAAATAAGCCGGGCAGAGAAAGACAAATATCCCATTAACTCACTTACACGTGGAATCTAAAGAACATAATAAACTGGATAAACAGAAATGATTTAATGACATGGAACGTTGGAACAGACTCATGAATCTTATAGGGAAGGTGGAGCGGGTGGGTGGGAAGAGATTAACCAAAGAATCTATATGCATATTTGCATAACCCATGGACACAGACAATAGTGTGGTGGAGGCCTGGGGCAGGGAGTGGATGCAGGATGGAAGGGGTCAATAGGGAAAAAAGAAAACATCTGTAATATTTTGAACAATAAAAAAAATAAATTTTAAAAAAGCAATGATTAAGTTTAAAAAAAAGAAAGAAAATATTGCACAACTTTAATCTTTTAACATAGGTGCAGTCCACTACATATGGTGATGGGCACAGCTGTAATCTTGTCAAAACTTGATTAATATAGGAACTGTGTTCTGAATTCTGGATTCCTTTGCTTGGCTTTTTTTTTTTCTTAGCTGACATTTAACTTTCAGTGAAGAAACTGTAGTTTCTATATTTTTTGAACTATGCAATCTTAATCATAAACATATATTCACATATGGCCAATGTAATAAGTTCAGCATCATTAACAAAGAAAGAATATGAAATTTATCCAAGCTTCAAGTTGCTGATGTGCAGTATATATTTTTAATAATAAACATTTCATTTCCTAAAGAAGGATTATTATGGGATCTTTCTCCACTTTGAATTGTTTTGGGGGGTGAAATATACAAACAACCACAAATCTAAAATCTACTATTATAAATTTATGTATTAAATTTATATATGTTTGTAAGTATCTTAGGTTTTCATTGTTATATTTTCAACCCTTTTTTTTTTTTTTTTTAGTAATGAGACTGCTTCTGTCCCAATTTATTTATTTTTTATCCTCACCCAAGGATATTTTTTCCATTGCTTTTTAGAGAGAGAGAGAGAGAGAGAGAGAAACATCGAAATGCAAGAGATGCATCCATTGGTTATCTCCCGCACTCGCCCCAACTGGGGCCAGGGATTGAGCCTGCAACCAAGGTACATGCCCTTGACCAGAATCAAACTGGAGACCCTTCAGTCCGAGGGCTGATGCTGTAACCACTGAGCCAAACCAGCTAGGGGATATTTTCAAACCTTTAATTAAAATGTTTTAATCAATTCATTTGGACACTTTATTATTTTTTACAAACAACTTGTAAAATATAGTAAATACTCAACCAAATAGCAGCTTTAATTGAAAAATATATAGATGTAATATAGATAAAGGTATTTTTCTATCTGTATAGCACAATTTTAACCCCACTTTGCTAAAAGGGGGGTGGGGAGAGGGAAAGGTGTGGAAAAACATAATAATGTAATAGTGTTTATTTTTCTGCACCTAAACAGTTAATTTTAAATCAAGTAATAAAAACTATTAGCTACAGTAAGTACTTATATTTGCCAGTTTGATTTAATTTCCAATCTAACAAAAATGTGTGGTAAGTTCTTTTTATAACTGTTTTATGTATTTCACTTTATAGTACATGAAAAATATAGTCTTGTGAAAAATGAGTATAGGCTTCCTTGGATATATGTAAGTCATAGTAAATGAAAATTATTATGTCAATATATTCTTGTTTGTTTTTATTTTGCAGGTAATACTAATAGAATTCTTACCAAAATACCCCATATTCCGACCTGACTGAGGAATTTTATTCAGTCACTTCTGTGTTACCTGTCATTTCCTACCCTTAGTGCCTTGTAGATGATTTTGGAATGAATATGGTCTCCTTTGCTGTGTTCAACTTATTCTTTATAATGGTAGAATAGTCTCCTCACTCTTTCATTTGTGTTGGTTTAAGAAAATTTGCACATCTTTTTTTTTGTTGTTAAATGAAGCTTGTGTTTTGCACTCTCAATTTTTTAAATAAATACACACACGTGTGTGTATATGTATAGTGGCCATTAAAGATAAAACATTAATGCTGGTGTTTAAAAAAACAGCAACAACTTGTTCTGAGCATGCTGCCTTATAATTTTCATACTTGCTGTTTCTAATATGCATCATTTTTCTAGGCTACTTTAATGCTCTGTAATCCCTTATTGAAGAGACATAAGTAAGCTTTTGGTAGCTTTTAGAAATAGTTTTACTCTTTCCTGCTTTTAAAGGACATGCAGTTAATACCACTGGTTTTGTGCTGCACTTAGCTAAATTATCACTTATGTTAGTGGGTAAAATATTTAAACTCCTGAAGACTTGTAAATATTGTCTCTTGCATAATATAAAATGTGGTATGCCATGGTTTACAGAATTTAATATTACTCTTACTGTATTGCCAACAATTCTGCATAGATTTTAATATGAATGAAGTTTGTAAGATTACTTTTGAATGTACAGACTATTAACATGCTGTTGTATGGCAAAGCCATAATGAGTATGTTAAAAATTTCAGCTGTATAACAGGGTTGCCCTTTGTAAAGAGTTGATTAAAATTGAAATCATTACCTGAGATATTCTGCATTGCACCTGAAACTGAGAACCTGATTTTTTTCCATTTAATTTAGTTATTCTCATTTTGTCCTCCATTCCATCCCCTAAAGAATTCATTTGACATCTAACGCATTTCACAGCCTCACTGTTCTCATTTATTTCCCTTAATGTTTCATTTCCCTCATTTGAAAATACACACAATTATGACTTGTAAGGAGTGTTTCAAGATTTCAAATGGCTTAGATGGTGTCTAGAACTCCCTTCTGGAGTTCTTATATTCTACTTTGGGAAAGAGAGCTAATTGAAAAGCTGTATCTAAAGAATATGTAGTGGCTGAATCATAACTGATAAAATATTCTTAATCTTATTTTTGAGGATCTGGTTTTCTACATTTAGACATTATTAATAAGGAAAGACAAGTATTTAGATAAAAATATTTTACTTTATAAATTCACCCCATATGTAGCCTTTTCATTGGTATGTGCATATATCTATTTCTCTTCACAATTAAGATAAATGAGAGCACCACACTCTAATTCTTCTAGAATTTGAATTTTTAACATAATAAAAAAAGCTATGTATTGTGTTAATTCACCCACAAATGTATGCCTATATATATGCATTATTTGTAATTTTTTGTGCTAAAAATAAAATTACCTGGGACTGAATAATATTTTATTTATCACCTTACTTTTATTGCTTTTAGTGAAGTTTTTTAGGCAAACATTTATCCCAGAGAAGAGAACAATCATTTCTTCATACAAGGTCAACCCTTTTAAAGCCACTTTTAAAATGTATGCCTGCTTTGACATCCACAGTCTTAAACCAGTGATAGAAGAGGGGAAAAAGAAATCCTATTTGATATGTGACTATAATTTTTGCACACTTTTTCACCTCCCTCTGTAGAGCCCCATTAACATGCCACCCATCCACCCAGAATCTAACTTTTCATATGTTGTCTGTGTCTGCAAATATCATTTGTTTGTCTGCTTCACAACTGAAGGTGTATTTTTGTAGAAAGGGTGGAAACCTCTGAAAACACATACCAGATGTCTTGTTTTATAGCTTAGGTCAGGGAAAAATTGTATCTGTGATTTATGTTCCAGCTAATATCAGGTTTATGCTTCAAACTGTGAGTTTAATATCAAAATTGATTTGCAGAATAATAAAAAATTTATAATTATCACTGATAGAGTAATTACTTGTAAATGTCAGCCCATAAAAATCTCAATTTTTCTGTAAACTTAGAATTTAGCCATGTGATGGTCATAGTAACTTTTTCTGCCATGTATAAATCACACTTGGTTTTACTCAAAGAACAGCAGAAATTAGTGAATTGTTTCCATGATGTAAATATTGAGACAGGAATAGAATGCATAGGAGGTGACAGAGTATAATTCAAGTTACAGTAGTATTTGTTATAAAAACCATTTGCCAATATGTATAAACTTAATTTTAAAACTTACTGTAATCGCTCTTAAATGTATTATTTTATTGATCATTATGCTGGTTAACTCAACTTATTTTCTTGAACTATTCAAAAAATACCTAGTGTTCTTTTTCACTTTCTTATATGACTGCTTTTTCAAACTTTTTGCATTCAGATGGGCCTGGTTTGCATTTGGAGATTTTAGAGTGCTTTGGGGGAGGGGTTGTTTTCTTTTCAATGAAATTAGCAACAGTGAATGCTGAAATGACAGAACACACTGTGATCATTAATTCCTCCCCCACCAAACTTTTTTCTTTTATCCTCAAGATAGAATGTACTCATATATTTTCATCAAGTTAATAAAATATTTTTGTGAAAGTTGTATTTTAATTGAAGAAAGTAATTTTTAATTTCTTTGCTGCATAATATTCCTTTATGAAACCTGCTGTGGTTGTTTCCACAGGAAATAACATGTATTTGCCAAAGTATATAAATCTCACAAAGCTTTAAGGTTACAAGTTAAAATTTGTTCTTCTCTAACTTCCCCATA